>NW_019102498.1:293176-317197 GCF_001856785.1 Myzus persicae | reverse complement strand
GGGGGGGGGGGGGGTGGGGGGTGGTATTGCTAATCAACGTCGGGAACCGTATTTTCGGCGGCGGCGGCGAGGAGACCGATGCGCGATATTGAATATTCATAAGATTTAAAGGGAAATGTTTGCTTTAAAAGTTGTCCGGACCCAGAAGTCTGCCGATTTTCCATTCACTCGTGAAACCCGCCCCGCAGCCGGCTACCCTTCTGCTCGCAGATTCCTCAACGCAATAATAATATTGTGTTCCGCCGCCCTCCGCGATGCATCACACGCGCGTATAATATAACCTGCGCTACCCGTTCGGTGGCCTGCTGCAGCAGTATATGTACATCCACCCCGCCGTGCGACGTTATACACGCACTCGTATTCTTCAGTTCTTCTCCAAAACCACCTCCTCGAGCGAGCAGCTCACCCACTCGGCACACTGGCGTACACGAGTATACCGTATATAATTTGAACGCCGCCGTCAATCGGGAATTCGGAATATTTAGATTTATTCAAAAAGCGCCCTGCTACTGTGCAGACTATATAGCGTGCCTACTCGTAGTATTACTGAGACATCGAGTTGTTCTGGTCCTCTGGCGGTTGTTACGTCTTCTAAATCGGTGTTCGTATTATAATAGTATTAGAGTATTGACGTGTATTTGTATATACTAGTGCAACAATATTGTTATTTAGTACTGGCATACGCGTAAAAAACGAATATTATATCCATATAATACAATATAGGCGTACAACGCGCATGTATATTATATTGTAAGCTTAAGACACGATGTAAACTATATAATATAATATTATTCGGTCCGAATTCCGACGCTAATCTATGAGGTCGTTTATGGGGGGCCGTTCTACAGGTGTGCCGAGAGGGGAATAGTGTAACGGCGTTTAAAGAATTCCTAATGCGATATTAATATATTATTAGGCACCTATATGTTTTTTTCCCCAAATCTATTAAAAAGTTTATTTGGAAACAATATCGGTTGGTATACTGCAGCGGGTGTTAACCGAAACGTTGATTCTCGATTCCGACGAATCTGTGGAGCCGGAAAACCTAGGAAAAACATGTAAATATATAGGTTGTATAATATGCCTTCGATTTAAAATCGACCCGTTAAAAAATAAAAATCGTCGTATAGAAATGCAGCTTCTATGGTCTGTTGTGATATTTTGTTTTGCATGTTGTTGTTGTTGTTGTTGTTGTTACAAATACCAAAATCGCTGTAAAGATATAATGTTATTTCCACAGTAGGTATATCGATGGTCTCGCGAAGTTTTTAATTAAAACAATATTAACGACGGCGTATAAGTCGTAAACACACGAATATATCCACATATCGTAAAATATGCATAAAACCATTTGTGCGAGGCCCGTTACTATGTATACATTATATAAAACGTGGTTTAGAATAATTGATAAGTATTCGTGTTAACGGCTTCAGTTGAGAGGATGGGGCGGGGCGGGGACACGAGAATAATAATAATTCAAGAAAAGCCCTCGTCGTCGTCGTCGTCGTCGCCACCGCCACCACCGCGTCGTAGTCTCTCGCACCCCCTCCCGCAAACACATCGCTTGGGGTCCGTTCGTTATAATAATATTATTATTAAAATATATGAAGCGTTTTCGCGTCTCGATCGGTATCAGGTCGCCACCTATATATAAACATTAAACATACGCGATATAGTCTGATACACATATTATATTATACGTCATATTGTATCGCACACGGTGAAACTGATTTTATGGTTGTGTATATTATATGATTATTATTGTTGTTGTTGTTGTTGTTGTTACTGTTGTTGATGTTGTGCAGAGCTACAATTTTCACGACTTTCTCGAAGGGATTCTCCGTCCGACAACAGTAGGTATATATAATAGTATGTTTCCGAGGCGGCGGTGGAGGGTAGAGTTTAATTTAATTTCACGTGACTTATGGGCCGATCGTCGGTGGCCGAGCTGTGGAGTGGAGGTGTACCTACATGTATTGCATCGTCTTGTATATACGAATATACGGGATTAATGGCTAATAACCACGCCGGGGGAGTGGGTGAGACGACAAGAAAAATCAGACGCAATTCCGTTTGCCGCTGACGTGAATGGATCGACCGTGACAATTTAAAGACGCGCGGTCGTGTCGCCGGCACTGTTGTTTTTGCCAGAATCGTCTGCTTAACGCTAGTGAAAGGGTTGTCGTGTGTGTGCGCGCACGCTCGTGATCGTCCAAAGATTGATCGGACCCTATCATTCAATTCTGGTGAATTATCGTCTTGTGTGAGCTTCAGCGGCAGCCGGGGGATAAATGATGTACGAGGTGAAAACAACGTCGTTCCGCAACAATGATACAATATTTTAGCGATAATAATAATAATATTATGACGTAACCAAAATCTGAGCTGTACAGGTATATAAACTATAAGTGCAAAGTCCATGTTATGTAATGGTGTACCACTGCGTTTGTCATGACGTATCACTCGATATTATTAGATTATAGCTGGATCTTTTCTTATAAGTATTATTATATACATAAAGTAGTATGAAAGTATGGGTACCTATAGGCCAAGCAGGAGTGGGTTTAAGTAGAGCGACGAGCTGATAGTCTAACATTCGCCCTGTCTAGACTTATTTTTAATTATACCAATAACCATTGATAGAAATTACTTAGAGAAAATAAATTGTTGAGTGATATGATTTATGCTAACACATTATGGGTGCCTGTAAAAAAAAATAACTTATTTAAAAGTCATATTAAAACGGTTTTTTTTAAAAAAAAACATTTCTTAAGATATTATTATTAAAATATTTGAAAAACATTCTGAACAGATAAAAACCTTAGAAGTCAGACATAAAATACAACGAGCTACATTGTCGAACGTCTTTTCCCTCCTTCCACTTGTAGGTGAGTGATTAAACAGCCTTCGACGCCTGTGCTATAATATGGTAAGTCGGTGTACAGTGCACACGAGAACCGCCACTATGACGGATTCGTGTAGGTAATGTTATGCGCGAGTGTGGCTTTGTAAATTTGTACCGAGAAAGCCGTCTCGGGTGGTGCGACTGTACGCTTCAGTCTGCGGTGAAAACGTTCTCTGTCTTATATTATAGATGTCTGTTATCAGTCGACACACACTGCACACGTCCATATTATACACTGAAAGTATTATGGCATGTGCGGTTAGACAATAGCTAGACGACGATCCGCGGGTTAGGCAAAATCATAGTATAATGCCATTATGCTACAGTGACATTTTGTCTCCGTGACGTATACATCATAACAATCACACTACACTATTATATTATAATATCGTATTAAGATGCGCGAAGATCGGTTGACTTTTCGAATTTCAAACGGCGTTACATAAACGTATCATTACAATATTATACTATATAATCCATTGTGCATTTTCATCCAATTTAATTGTTTAACTGTATAATTGATTAATTCAAATTCTCATCATTGACATTTTTAATGCGCACGAAAAACCATATTATTATTTATTACTTTGGAATAATTGAGATTTTTTTGTACCTACCACTTAAGAACGATCCTGTGACAATCTCACCTTTTTTACTCGAAGTTATTTAATCTATATATTTTTTTAAGACTCTTATGTATCTAATTCAAAATCTGATAGCGTAGTTTTTCAGTTATTAAAATGTCGTATGTATACAATATACCATAAAAATTGGTTCTACAATAATATAAGACGTATAATGTAATATCAGATCTAGTATTTACTATTTATTATACTTTCACCGTTTACATAAATAATAAATATTGGTAAATTAATTATTTAAACTGTAATATAGCCCTCATATCTTCTAAATTTAAACCCATTATCACAGACAATTAGCATTAGTACATAAAGTCGAGTAGCTCAAAAACTATTAATTCTAATTTTGATTTGATATGGCAAAATTTTTAGAAAAATTATCCGCTTCGAAATTATTTACGGTAATCAAAGGGCGTCCTCATTTGAAAAATAAACAGTAGCTTATATAACCACAGGACACTCTCGAGAATTTTTAGATATGGTTTTCAAGTAGGTATATTTAAAAATGACATAAATTAATATTTGAATAAATTCTCTAGGGGATGACCATGCTCGGTGAAGCACCCCGTGTATTATAGTATTATATAATCCAGTTACTCTAAACCATTTTTAAGTGAAGACCCCTAAATTAAAATTCAATTTTTCTTGACGCATAGGACTATTTTTACCATCTATATGTACATAAATCATATTGTTATAATATCAACCATCTATTTTTTTGGTAACCTCCCGTTGTGACCGTCCGCAGGTTGAGAATTACTGTCGTCCACCAATATATCGTGCAGTACACCGCGCAAAGGCGACACATTTTTTCGAACATTTTACGTACCTAAGCTTTCTTATAATAAACAGTCTTTCGAACATTTTCGACAAGCCGTTGAACTCGGCTATAGTATGACACTCATAAACTCTAATCCCGTTTGGGTCGAAAACGAGTACGTACACAAACAACACTAAATGTACATCGTATAAATATAATATATTATATATGTGTGTGTGTGTATGTGTGTGCATGTGCAAGATCTATAATATGAGACTGTCCCTTTTCCGTGCAATACGCGTAGTTTTAGTATTTCTATACTACCACCGGTTATTCTCGGGTATTAAATGGTTTACCAAAATAAAATCTTAAATAGGTTCAGTGCGAGTGCGTGTAAAAAAAAAAACAATTAGGGTTGCATGTGTGTCCGCGCCGAATAGACTTATCACAGAGAGCGGGGATGGGGAGCGTGCTTTAAGTATTTTAATCTTCAAGATGTTTCGAATTAAATTCTACCTAATAATCAAAGCGGTTTTGTTTAATGATTTATACTTTTAAATTTTTAATGAAACATTTATGTTCCTGTAAATTATGTATAAACGTTAAAAATGAAAAAAAAATGTATATTTAACTATAATATAAGTATACTTAGTAATTCTTAGAACATTAAAATATAATTAATAATTCCGTCATGCCGTATTATACTTATTTGTTTTAGTCTTTAATATATATTTTTAAATTAAATATATTCTTTTTAAAATTCACAAAATATTATTTCCACCATCATACTTAAACAGAAATAAAATGAAAATTATCTGCATAACAACTTATGAGATATGAAGTGTTAACTTTTAAAGAACTTAATAGTATTTTAAAATTCTCAGTGCATTTTCTTACAAGAAGATAAAAGATAACTACTAAAATTTAAAATTTGTAATTTATACGAAATATCTAGGTTATAGTCATCTTGTGATTCATTTGATTTTAAACTCATGAGTTAAGTACATAATATTAGATTAGTTATATAATAATTATTGATATCATAATAACTCGTATGCGCACTGACTTCAATAAAAACAATGCCTACTTATAGATTTTTTATTTTTTATTTTCGTTTCAAGTAACCTTTGCCGACAGTGATTATTGGGAAATACATACATATATTTATTTAAATGCATATCAAACAGATCAAAAATTTAAATAATCGACCGATCATAGATAATAATATCATGTTAAAATTAGTTGTCGATTGATGTTGTGCTATATTTTTAACAAAATTAATTATTGTGTGCAACATTTGTATGTGTATCTTCGTTAATTTAGACCAAAAAATATTTTGAGGATTATAGATTTGTGGTGTACATTAGGATTGTAAATTCAAATTAATATATAATTTATAACTCTTTCATACCTCTTAGTTGTATTTTAAAATGTCACATATTACATTTTAAAAATTAAATATAATTCTATCTGTATGGATATATATTAATGTTAATTCTTAAATTACAAGTGTGACTTTAAATGCATTCATCAAAAATTATGTCGTATAACAATCTAAAACTATTATATACTGAACATAATTATTAGTAATTCACCCATAATCACACCAGATAGGAAGATATTTCAAACATACAATTTAATTTTTTTAATTAAGTCTGAAAATCACAGTAATTAATATCAATATGTTATAAACACCTAACTTATTCAATAACAAAATAAAACCATACGTTCTGGCAAACAACCAAAAGGCAATTAAAATTTTTTTCTTAAACTTACACTGCCTATGTTAAAATAAATAAAAAAAAAATTCACATGAAGTTTTAAATGTATCGCCAGACAATAACTGCCAAATATCTCATATTATTATGTTTTGTTTGACTCCATCACTGAACTAATGACATGTGTACAATGATTTTAAAAAAAAACAATTCTTAATAATATATCTTAGCCATTAACCCAATTCAGATTAACATCATAGTTAATTGAATATCATTTTTTTTTCTTGCTTTAGGTTGCACATTTTCACATCAAAAAGTGTCGAGAACAGAAAAAAACAGTATTTTATTTTTTAAATTCAGTACAAATTAAAATCGTCTGTTGATTTTCACTTGAAATCAAAAATAACAGTACCTTCTAATTTTTGACGAACACTCCTCTGTATATAAACTTTTTAATTTGCAGGCTTATTAAATTTAGCAACAATTTGATGTTCTGAATACGATATTTATTAAACTTTGGCGCAGTTAAACTGTTCTCTTAAAAAATATTTGTCACTTAGATTTAACGTGACACGCGAAAATCGGAAAAACGAATTTCAATTTCTTGGAAATTAATACTCTGCAAATATCTACACAGGCTGGTTGTTTTCTGTTTTAGCGACGACATATTCCGAATCGCTGTGTAGCTGTTCCGTGTCACTCGAAGGGTTGAAAAGCGTAAAAAAAAACCTAAAAATGAAAACTCCCCCAACAACCGTAACGATAATAATACGCTTACTCAACAAAATCTATCAAATTGTTATCCTTTTATTATTTCGATTTCTTTTTGTCGTACATTAACACTTGTGGGATTGCTTTTACGGTGGTAAATCTTTTGCTTTTGTGTATGACCATTTTTTCCTTTTTTTTTTTTATTCATTCGTCTACATTATTATCATTGAATTTTCTTTAACGATTTTTTTTCATGCAACAAGGTCTATCTACACCGATCTTGAACCAGACGTTGTTTTGACTGTTCAGGGATTTTAATGGTTGACCGAATTCTGAAGTGACACAATCGACGTGGAAGCATACTGCGGAGGAGTATTTTTCTCGGATTATGAAGGGTTGAACGGTTTTCTCAGCCGAGGCACAGCTGTTTTTCGATTGACAAAATTCAATCGAGAAAAAAAAATAAATACCGAACATAATGTCACACTCGAATAACAATAATGAATAAAAAAATAAGCAAAAAAAAAAAAAATACAAGAACTATGCTTCAAAAATAAAAAACAACGTATCTGATATTTGCGCACCTACATTTTGAGGATAGCTGACGACGGTGGCTGACATTATTTTATATTATTTCTTTTGCTGTAGTTGGATACTATAAATATTAACATATCGAATTCTTACTTTATTGGCCGACAAATTTCGTTTCAAAATAATGACTGACCGTATACACACAGAGCCATCTAGCGGCAACGCTCCGCAATCACTCGAGCGACCCGCTAACGCGTTTCCGGATCGACTGACGATCGGAACTGAATGTAAAATAGTAAAATCTAGTGAAAGAAGACATGTGTAAGCACTATGATAGACGTCATCGTATCGGTACGATACAATATTAGTATACCTACCACATTCTACGTCATCATTGAAACATATTATAGTAATATACGTTTATTATAATAACGGGTAAAGTAGATATTTTATTCTGTTTCGCGGAAATAATTTAGTAATTTCCTAGATAGGTAGGTAGTTTACTTACAAGAAGCATAACACCTACCCCCTCAGGAATAATAACCATTGACATAACCATACATAATGTGATCGATTTTGTCGCGAGATCCGTGCCAAAACAATAATCAACTATTTCGTGCGAGAATAATATAACGAGGGTGTGATGTGGTGTGCTCAAGTACTCGCAACACCGTATATAACGGGCGTAAATCGAAGGAGTGACTTAAATAAAAGTTGGAAAAAGTGGCACGAGCCCTCTACAGAATACGAGGTGTTAATATTTGTTCTCCGAGTGTATTCACACTGTGTCTGTAGTAGCTGTTCAATATTATAATATGAGTATATTGCGTGATAGTGCACCGACATTAGTGTAATCAAATTCGAAATGTCCTCATAAAACAGCAAATTGGAAACGAGTCCTGAGTACCTTTTTTTCATGCTTATAACGTGCTGCGTTTTAAAATTAACAAGAAAAAAAAATTGAATTTAATGAGATTTTTTTCTTTTGTTTATCCCCATAATAAAATATTCTATTATTTTTTAATTATAAATTGTATTTAATTGAAAAGAAAAAAATAGAAATATTAATTATAAGAAAAGCTATAGGGTATATACTTAAAATAATAATACGAAATATGTTATATGTTCGGAATAAGCTTTTTACATGGATTCTCAGTATGGCATGTATAGCGTAACATTTTATTAATATTTTAATTATTATTTTCAATGTAGGTACTATTACGAATACAAAAGTTTTTTTTTTTAGAAATAGTAAATAATATTGTAATGAGAAAATTAATCAATGTCGTTCGAATTCTGTCCGGTCTGATTGACTTTTGTGATGTTTGAGGTCTTGAAAACCGGCCAGTTTGTAAGTGCCCATCTATGTCCTACGCACACGAGCTACAACGATGACGTCAATATAGATTTCGTATTTTTTTATCTTTTCGAGCAAACACAAAATTACCTATGATAAGTATTTTTAATTATTTTGTTGTATTAATTACTTACATATTTTCATGATTGCATCCGTTTAGAGCGTCCTCCGAAAAAGAGTAAGTACAGACAAGTGCGTATCGCGGAAACGCATTTCTTACGGACTTTAATTACTGCCGACGGACATTGCGCAGACTTTGACATGAACATTTTCATAAAAAATAAGATGACCGCCGTCGTCACCAGAAAAAAACGGTAATTCGTTCGAACGTCGCGGCGACGATACCGAGTCCGTTATATACTTCATAGATGATATATATTATAGGTACGCGGAAAACCCGGTGTACTGCGGATTCGGATGGATATTTTCCGGAAAAATTGTGTGTGTGTGTGAGGGGGGTCGTCAACGTCAACATTTCCGATTAGAGTGCTTTTGACGCGAGCCCCGAGAGGACGTTTGACGAAATCATACGACGAAACTGTTTTTTTTTTTTACTATAATTATTTACACCGAAAATAATAGAATGCATTGGGTGCATGCATATTAATTATTATAGTTAGTTTTTTCGACAGAAATACACACAACGCCACGCATTCGGGGGGTATTGCGATGATGATAATGTTATTTACATTGGACGCGTCGTAGTTTTCGACTAGAAGGCTTATTAATAATATTCTGCGTTTTTGATTTTTAATTTGGTGTTCGTCGCACACCTGTTAATATATCATATACGATTGCGGCCACCTAAAATTCGATCGTTTAACGATTTTTGGTCAGACCTCGACTACGTATTATAATTATCTATCATAGAATTCATAATAATATAATATCCGTAGTACTTGGACGGTGTGCATAGAATAGTGTAGTTAATTAATAAATAATAATATATAAATCTGATGTTATATTACAGAATAATAATAACACGTCGTCGAACGTTGCAGCCACGGTTTCACCGCCCGCTCACAGAAATAGCCCGAGCGCGTGTAATCATCGCGTGAACGACACGCGCGAGGGATTAACTCGATTTCGGTGTTTGGACGAACAATTTTTTTTCCTGTTTATACTGTTATTATTTTTTTTTTTTTTAAGTTCTCTGGCGATGTTTTCTAGCTCGCTCGCCGTTCGATGCAGTTCCTAATCCGCCGGCCGACGGATTTATCGCCTTGTTGTCGCGCTCGAACCTCAATAATAATAATAATAATAATAATAATATGTATTATTATTATCACCGTGGTACACACGTGAAGCGACATGATATTTAATATCGTCATATGCTGTCGTTTCTACATTATTTATGCATGTCATGTGTGTACGATTCGACGAAAACGATTTAAACGAATAATTATCATTGCGACGTGTCGTGTCGTGTCACATGACGCACGCGCGTACAGCATGTCGGCCGCGACGGTATAATGCGTTACTCCGCGGCAGCGGACGAGTGGCAAAAAATAACCGTTGCAGCGGACACGTGAAACGCGAATAATTTTACACGACCGGACGAGCGTTTTGACGTCCCTGAGGTTGCCAAACGGCTTCGGATGGGTACGACACACTTTGGCCCCGTGTACCTATATCACATAGGTAATCATAATACAATAGAGTATCGATGACTCTAACTTTGATAAATAGAAAACCTCGATATAGTTCCAATTTTTTCCCTCTCATTTGTTTTGCAGTCGCCAATTTATTTTTATTCCCCGTGAGATTTTCAGAGATTCGAGTCATCGAGACTTGACTTACCTAATCAATAACACATGATATTCATTTGTTGATATGGTTTGTACCTCAATTTAACCGTCAATTTAAACGACTGTGATGTTGCTGTTTTTTTCATCTGTCTCGGAGACGCCATCTTCTTGACTCTCGTCGCTCATATGCACCTCGTTACGAACACCACTACAATGTTTTACACGATGTAATGTTATCTCGAGTTTATTTTCAAAAATTTGACATTGACCTTTATCCGTTTTGGCGATCCCCGCGAGTATGCTGCAGTATTGTAATATATTCATTATATCAATTTCACTACGGGGACTGCAGGAACCGAAAAAATCTCATCAGAAACCTCATACATACATGGGTATAAGTAAGTATTTAAATATTTTAGTAACCGGAACCGATATTCTGATACAGCATATTAAAGTCATTTTTCATGTTAATAATGGATTCGATAGTTATATGGTATTATACGATGATATTTTTTTTTTGCCATAACGTTTACTATGTACATTTTTAATAATTTGAATCGATTTTTCTTCTTTTTTTTTAAACCCGTACTGAAACCTGCAGAAGAGACATGCCTATTATAATTTTTTATTCTAACAACACAAACAAAAGAAATTCATAAAGATTTTAATGTAATAATAGGAAAGCTAGAAGTCGTTGTAGATTATAGGTGTTGAATTCTCGTCTTGTTTAATCAGTATATCTACCTAAAATAGATCTATAATTATAAGAACTTAAATTTTCACATTGTATCGTGTAGATGAATCAATAGTAAATTGAAATCTGTCGCCAAATTTTGTATGTCATGAAATGTGCTTCAATATTGTGCATCGTAGAGACCTGGTCAAGTGCTTATTGTTCACCATCATGGTTCAAGAGCTAAACACTCAAATATTTTATAAAGTTAAAATATGCATTTAAATACTAAATAGATCCAAAGTTGTACACTAAATCTGAACCTTCTGGTGCTCATATTTTTCATAAAATTAAAGTTCCCGATGAGTTTATAAACAAAGTTTTCATTTAACTCTTGCCAATTTGTCAGGTAAAAATAAAAATTCCGGAAAAACCCAAAAACTTTATAACAATGTTGATAAAAAATGCTAGTCCCATTAATGTGTGCATACGTACAGAGTACACGTATAAGTGCTTGCGACGTTCCTTCGGGGGACGTGTTCGAGTGTATATATTTTACTCGTGTACGTATCTATACAGTTGTATAATACCCACCCGATGTTTTTTTTTTCTCCACAATCATCTGGTATAGCGTGCAAGTACCAATACCATAATATGTGTAATAACAGTTTATGTAATAGCGTACGATGTGTTTGTGTTGGTTTTGAAGGAGCGAAAAAATGAGCACGTCTCTCTCCCCACCGCCACATACCGCTCAAAACCACCGACCGACAACTGTCACGGCCATTCTCGGAACAGTCCGGACGACTATCCGTCATTTATACAGCATGACTCGGCCGTGCTCCACGATATACCGCGGTACAAGAGGTATGGGAGTCGTAGTGGTAACCGGGCGGGAGGAATAGGAGCAGACTGAAAAAACCCCACCGCCGCGCCGTGCACAGAGAGTAGGTGAGTGTGGGCAAGTGTATGGTGCGCGAGAGGTACCGCCGAGATTTATGTGATTTCGCGAGGCTCAACGCATGTCTCCGGCGAATCGATCAACAGCGTGCGGGCGGCGTTCACACTTTCACGGGACGCCTCCTCCTCCTGCAGCATCGCGCACGTATATAATACAATATATTATACGTATCCGGCGCGGGCCGGCCCCGAAAATCCGGAACACTTATATATTTCCCAAGTTCTAACCTATAGATATATCAGTACATGATATATATATGACACGTATATATATATATATATATATATTGTATATCTTTGCGCTAACGGAACACAAAGTGGTCGGATATCAAGTGCGCGGGCGAGCGTTTAGCTCTTAAGAGGGTATCCGTGTTCGGAGTGTACGTGCGTCGTGCATGTACCGGAAACGGTCGAGCTTTTAGTCGGATAGCTGTAAATTTTCAGCGCTTATATATTATATAATATGTGTGCGAGGAGTGTGCAGTGTGCAGGAATCGGGTAACCCGACGAGACGCCATGGGCGTAACTGGAAATTTTCTTCTACGCGTGGCATATTATAGACCCGTTTTAGACCGGCGAGTTATAGCGAAATACTCAGCTTACGGATATATCTATTATACGCGTATACAGGTATAGCATAGCTTTCGCCTTACGAATACGCGTTCTATGTGTAGAATTATAAATCAGAAATCAGAAATCAGAATAATTTTAATACGATTTTAATACCATGCGTCCAATCTGTCACATATAATATGTTCCCCCGAAAATGTGAGAAAGGGCGTTAGAATACAATGTCCTAAATATAATTCACTGCGGACGAGGACGAAAACGAATAAACCCCGGACATCGTATATGCTTACATATTATTATAATATAATATTGTAAGCTCACGAGTAGTATGACATATTATATTATTAACCGAATGCCTCCCGACAATGGACCCCTAAGATAGACTGATACTCCTCTACAATCTACGTGAAATATTAGCTCCCCAACCATGGAGGACATCAATTCTTCTTTAACTACTCAAAGAGACCAACGTATGATCCAGAAAATATTACCTATACACGTAGATGAATTATATTGTTATAAAATTAACATAAGCCTCTCGTGTGCTATACTTAAAATATTCAGTACAAATCTTTCAAATGTTATGTGTTCAAATCTTTCAAATGTAATGTGTTTCAGAAACGCCAATAACCTTAGCAGTTGAGTACAAAAATATAAATACATGTGTATTACTCGATGTACCTATACGGCTATACATATAAGGTAAATGAGCACATAAACGAAACAATAATATTATGGTTTTATATATACCGATCACCCGGCGGTCGCGGTGTACACGTATTTTGAGCTCGTTTACTGGGCCCTGAGCAAACAACGCGATTTATTTTTGAAACCTCGGCAGTCTCGGGCCCGGGACGACACGATGCACCCATAAAATATCATCGTCGCATCGTGACATTTTTGTTTGTGTTTCGACGGTTGCTGCAGCTAAATAATAATATCATACTGCGTGTGTATAATACGATAAATACTATCGTATAATAGGTTAGGTTAGGTTAGGTTAGGTTATTTGTATACGCTATGCGTATAAATCGCTCTCGTCCGATCACATCGAGTGTTATGCGTTATATTAAATTGTATTATTGCAGTTGGGGACAGGGCCGTTAGGTTTTCGAGACTTTTGGCTATTGGGAGTCTATTTTATAAGCCGAAGACGGCGGACCTGCAACGTCGGACGAGTATAAAAATATACCCATTATAAACAATCTTGCTAATAACTATACTGCTATTGGTCCGAAAAAGCGGGTAGAGGATTACCCGGAAAAGCATTATATTATATTATTATGGTTTTCAGACGACCTTGGACCCGGAATCGGCCATAATAGACCATAGAGCTGGTGCACGCCCTTGTGTTTGTATGTGAAGAGTCGTTTGACGTGCTGTTAGGTACACGCTTTAACGACGTGCAGATGAGCGTCTCCGGTCTCGGTAAAACTGTCGCGTTTATATAAATATATATACATAGGTATGTATAATGTTTAAATATAAAGATACTGCAGATATAGATAGGTTATGTGTAGAGATGAAAAGAGAGAGAGAGAGAGAGAGAGATATGCAGAGGTGATTTGTTTTTTTTGTCCGTCTCCGAAGCCCGAATTGCTCACGATTCAATAAAGGTAAATATAAATTTCTTCAGGATACAAACTATTTGTTTGTACGCGTCTTAGAAGGCTAGGTGCATAGGTATGAGAAAAACATATCAATATTGGTTTATTTTTTCAAATAATTATATAGTTATATAATATAGTTGTATATTACATTATTATAGTTTTTACCAACCAATCATACTACAAATCGTATACATTTGAGACCGCGTACAAAACTAATCAATACTGTAAATCAACTTTTCGCGATAAAAAACTACACACAAAGGTAATGCAATAGCCAATAATAAACTGTACCTTAAGCAGCAGTATTATAATATTAATAGGCGTATGCGAGAGGATCTCGAGGGTTGAGATGATGTCGAGGTAAATTATTCTACCCTCTAGTCGAAATAAAACAGAGTAAATAATTACTATTTGTAGCCACACGTCTCGACTACAACAACAACAACAATAATAATAATAATAATAATAATAATAATAATAATAATAATTGCTGATGTGTATAAAAAATGAACGATAATTACAAGGAATAATACACAGCAACGCAATGCGTAAGAAAATTAATTCGTCGTGTCGAATGTTTGACGATGGCTAATCCGTTTAGGAACGTCGTGCCTCCGGCAATCCATGGTTGCCAGGTGCATGCTTTGGCGGCCGAGGCACTCTTAATTTAGTGTTCGTTTAAGGTTTGGTGTACGATCAAAACGATCAACGTCTTCGAATTATTATTAAATTAAACATAAAAACAGCCAATTATGTATTAACTGTTATGTTAAAATGTCATGTTATCACAACAATGGAATTTTTCTAAAAAAAAAATATGACGACCGATCTGTTACGAAAATAATATTATAATGTCATCGTACGAATATGGGTCTATAATAAAGCTCTTAGCGAAAAAATTATTTTTTTTTTTCAGTCTATTTTAAATTTTAATATTTGTGTATTATAATATTCGATTTTGTTCTGTGTTCGTACATTTTACGAGATCAAAATATAAAATTAAAAATATCAAAAATATAGTTTCTATATAATATATACTTACTCGAATGATACTGTTTTGCATAATAATCCAATTCAATATTATTATAATAAACCACGATATAGTGCAAAATAAAATTTTTACATTTTAATTCACATTTATGATTTTTTTAAATTATAAATTGTAATACAGTGTTATTTATTCATTTTTTTTGGCAAAAAGACATTTTTTAATAATTACAATTTATGGTTGACCGCTAATAATATGTGCTTTTAAAAAATGTATAAAACGTGTACTGCTTGTTATTTTCATGGTAAACGCAATCAGACTACATGAATCTTTTAGCACATTCGTCATCGTTATGTAACTACAAAATTAACTAAAATTAATACAAGCCACATCATTCATACATGGCAATCAATTAATTTTGGGTTAAAAATAGTTAATACAGAAGATTCACAATAATAAATAGTATATTATATTTAGTTAAACGGGAATCAAACCACAATACCCATTAATTGAATATAAAACAGGTAGTAATATTATTATTAGTAGTATACATTATTTCATTATTGTTTAGGTGGGTTACTGGTATTTATAAACAATGGTGATACGTAAAGGTAAATTAGCTGTAAATTGTTTTGGTATTTTATTTGCTGTGTGCTTATGATTTTATCAATGCATGATAATAATAATAATAACAAATTGCTTATATATCAATTTGGACAGTCAAAATGATAACCTATGGGTTTCAAAAAAAAAAAAATCAACTGCAATACAAAAAAAATTATGAAAAAATTATGAAAAATATCCATAAATAAATTTTAAATTGATTATAAAAATTACAGTTTCTTTTCTACACAAAATTAATATGTTGTGATCATAAGTTTAAACATGTATCTAATTTTTATTTATTTTTGTCCATTTTTTTTTTGCAATCAATGCATGAAATATATTATAATACCGTCATTGCACTCTACAATAATGGACGGTGCATCAGCTGATCAGAAATTTAAATGTTTTGGTGAACAAGTTGTGTTTGAACATTTTGTTGGATTTAAGCTATAAAAAAAAAAAATGTTATGTAATTATTAAATTACATTTTTTTTACTTTTTCCAATATGAGTTTTTGTTTTTCGATGTATATTTAATTATTGATTTTTAAAAAAAAAAACTAAATCTCAATGTAAATAATATTTTAAGCCGACATAATTAATTTAAAACATCATCAAATAACTGCAATAATCATATTGAATAATAACTTACAATGCTTGTCTCCGGGTAAACATCTATATATATATATATACTTAGGTGCATAAATAATATTACCTCATTAATTAAATTAATAGTAAGATGACTATATGAAATATAGCGAAGGACATTCCACACGACTTACAAAATATATTAATCTTTTTTTTCGGTGCGTCATCTACAACTCGAACCATTATTATTGATATGTCACGTTATTAAAACACTATTGACCTGGCATTCGGAGTAAAAATATTATGTAGATTCGAAACGAAACCAATACACTGCGAGTTGTAAAGCACTAAACACAAATACATAACCCAATAACAGGACCTCAATTATAAATATCAATTTTTTTGGTTTTAAACGGTTCCAATTTATCGTAGTGTCATTGTACCATGGTATACCACGTTTTAATTGGATTTTCTCTGTGCCCGTATAATGCTGTAGGTATACGTGTATCAAGAATCTCGCAGGACAGACGAAACGATTGAAAGCGGACGTATCGCGATTATCATGACGCCCAGCTATCGATTCTAATCGGTTTATCAACCTGCACCAATTATATAATAATGACGTATAATAATTATAATTAGGTTTCTAACCTTGTGCGTCGAAGGCGTGTACGACAACTTGGAGGCAAATCAAGTGCCGGAAAAAACAACCGAATGCGTGTAAGCTTGTGTATGTGACGTGACGAATCACGTGAAAACGTCACACAGACATTTTACAATATTATTTCGGTCGGTGATATTATGCGGTTTATTCCTCTTCCGGCTCTCACAATTTATATTGTACATATACGTCCCGAGGACCCTCTCCCTAGCACTCACACACTCACACACACGCGCGCGTACACAAGCCACACATATATTATAATAATGTCAGGATATCGACTGCCATTGAAATTTCAATATGAAAAAGTATAATAAATATTACACACACATACACACACACACACACACACACACACGTCTTGAACGATTTATATACATATATTATAATGTGTACACGTCGCAAACGTCTCTCAGACATAATAATAATAATAATAATAATAGCAATAATCGACTGAACCGCATATTGCATATCACATACGTATATATATACACATCAAATACAGAATATACGACATCGTGTGTTATACGGAACGAGAAAAAACGATTCTCTAAATCGGTTGCGGGAAAGTCGTCGTCGCGTCGTTTCCGTTTATTGCCAGTCATTTGCCGCGCGCACGATAATGCGTCGCGGGAGCGGGCGAGCGTGAGCCCGCGAAATCGCGTTCGACGTCTTTATAATATTACAATATTATTGTGTATCGCGCCCCGTCGTGTGTGCCGCTGCAGTGTTTCGAAGGCGTTTTAAATAAAAGTGAAAAATAAAAAAACCAAAAAAAAAAAATAACACGAACCGAAACAACAAAAAAAAAGTAATAACCGAGTCCCCTTATTTTCCTTATTATTTTCCCTTTTTCTTCGCTTCTCCTCCGCTTTTCTTTTCGGTTTGGTTTTTTTTTCACGATTCCGGTCGTGAAAAATCGTCGCCCATTTAATCCACACGAACGATGGAGTTTTTGTCGCTCTCACCGCCCGTCGAAAACCGCAACACGGGCACACGCGTTATTAGGTACATATCAATGATATATCGTACACGGCACATACCTGCAGCCTACCCCACCCATCCACCCACTCACGGCGAGGAGTCGTTGCGAGATTATTATTATTCTTATTATTACTATTATTATTATCATCACGACTCATTTTACGGCGGAATTGGATCGAACTCGAGTGCGCGCGTCGTTAAGTCCGCGCCCGCCAAACACCGTTCTCGCGGGGTGGGGTAAAAAAATTGTATTCCCAGTTTTTTTTTAATCTCGACGATCCGAGTGGAGGCCGGGAGTTCGGCAGGATGGAGGGGGGGGAGAAACACGTAATGTGTATATGTTATAGGAACTCCGGCCGGGACGGAAAGGAAGAAAGAACGGGAGAGAGAAAAAAATGTAAACCGTATTAATCACCCGGGGGGTAACGTTTAATATCGTTATTGTTATCGTTATTATAATATCGCCGAAGATATTATTATTACCTTGGCCATTAAAATCGAATCTGTCGTTCTTTAACGAGTTTTTGATGGCGAAAAATGTTCCACCCGCGGCCGATTAGTGTGCGCGCGAGAGACACTGTCCTGTCGCCTTCTCACCCGCCTACCGCTACACCACCACCACCGCCATCGTCGTCATCGTAGTGGTGGTGTGTGATTGGAGTTTAATTCTAGACGACGGCGGGGAAAATTGAAATGATTAAAAAATAATAATAATAATCATAAAAAAAAAAAATACTAAAAAAATAGTAATAATAATCGACATCAGAATTGGAAATTAGACGTCGAAAAGTTTTTTTATTTTTATTTTTGATTGAAACCGCTCCTCTCGCGCATACGGGGACGCCTCGGGTATAATCAAATGGAATTTGTAATTTCCAATTTTCGCCTCTTCGTTTTATTTTATTTTTTCCTTCTTGTACGTACACCGACAGCCCGACAGACCCACCGAACAGCTCATTCGCTGTATCAAAAAAAAAAAACCTAATATGAATTTCGTATTTTGCTACACATAATATCGTAATACATATTCGATACCCCATAGCGACATTTTATTACCTAACGATAATTATTTTCTATACCTATATATTATTTTTCATGTCTCTATGTTTGATGTTTAATTGAAAAAACTTGTCAGTTGATAATAATATATGTTGGACAAATATTTCATATATACACGCATGCAAAGTCAACACAATTATGTCTATTTTATTCGATTGATTTAATTTAATATAGTGAACAATAAATTATAATCTAATGTCCGTGCTTCTCTAAAGTAATTATAATTTAACTATAAAACGTAATATAATTTACAGATGTAATCAAAAAATGTGTGTAATGTATTATACCTGTACGTACATCAAAAATAAAAAGATTTTTTGGATTTTATTCACAAACCAGAAAATATAATCAATTTTATGATGAATCACATATTTGAACGTCGATGATATTATAAATTGGTTTTTAGTTTTTTACATATAAATATATTATATGTCCATTATTTATTAATTTAAAAAAAAAATTGTAATATAGATTTGATTTTACAAATGTAGAACTTATTTCTATTTACATTTTCAAAAAGAATTATTTTCTGATAATACTGAAATGTATTAAAATATATTATTCTGTATAATATAGGGCTGGTATCTGGTGGTTTAATATAAGCCCAATTTAAGATGTAATAAAATACATAATGAAATGTTCTAAAACAAAAAAAAAATGAATACAGAGATTTCAGGAACTAAAAAATTTAGATTATTATAGGTTTGTTATTTGATACTTTTTAATGGTGAGTAAAAATATTAAAATACTCAATTATGAAGTACCTAATATATAAAACAGCTTGAGCATATTTTTTGAAAACAAGTTAAATACTTCTCAAAATATGACGCCTCGAAAGGTGCATTCAAAATAATCACCCGATTGTCTATAAAAAAAAAACAACAATAAGCATTCAGCATAATAATGTTTGTTATTTACATAATTTCAATTCATTTTTTTAATATTTTAATAAACGTGTTTCTTACCCTTCTCCCGTTGAATATTTCGTAGATCGAATATTATTGTCAAGACGATTTATTGAACAGGATCGTTTATGATCAGCATCTGTCCATTGTAGGAATAAACGATAAAAAACAAATTGAGAGACGGAGACAAAAAGAACTTCAGCTCGTTTCCAAAATATTATCGAGATGTTACAACGCGATAAGGACGTGCGGGTTTTGATTATTAAATAATATTATAATCTTTGTGAGTGAAAAAAGAAGATCTGCCGATATACGCCTGTTCTGATATTTATTGCTCCACGAGCTCACGTTTCTTATTTATTTTTTTTTATTTTTTATTTTAATAATAAAAGAATAATAATTTGTTTATTCGTCTGAAGCAATAAAATATAAATATATCTGACATGACGAAACTCATAGAACAAAAAACCAACGAGGAAGAGTGGTTGTATATTTGTGCACGTGTGTGTGTGTGTGTGTGTGTGTGTATATAATATATATTATATTTTTATACTCATTTCGTATACGTATATATTATATTATATATAAATACATAAAAATCTGTCACCGCAGTACGTGAGCTGGTTGCGTTAGCAGTCGGTGAAAAATTTCCATTGAACAAACGTCGGCTGGTAATAAAAAAAAAAATTTTTATTATACGTATATCATTAATGGGAGCGGTTTCGTTTGCCGGTAGATTTGTTTTGTTTTTTTATATTTTTTCGCAAACACCGTTTTTGATATGTTCGGTGACGTTATCGACGACTTGTATCTGAGCGGTTCGTGATCCATTCAAAAATATACCTACATATAAATACGTGTAACGATAATATTATACAATGCGCGAAATGACTCATTCTCGGAATTACTATTATTATCGCATAGTATTTGCTTGTGTGTGTGTGTGTGTGTGTGGTGTACGTCTTTCTTACATGACAACCATGCTGCAGTTGACGGAGCGAGCACATGTCGCTGCAGAGAAAAATTCACTGGTAAGTAAACCTACCGAGGAAGAAAATCGCAAACACGTGATGTGATTTATCTAATAGCCGAAACCACTTAAATAATATTATATGCACATTATATACGTATAACAGAGAGATAGATAACAACCAGCAACCATGGGTTTTTGTTTTTTACAAAATCAACCATTCGTAAGATTTGACCTCTGTGGGAACAGAAACAAAATACAAATATAATAATAATAATAATAATAATAATAATATACGCACAGACTTGGTTACCTAATGTTGATGAAAAAGTATCAACATCCAAACAAGTGATTTACATTTGAGATTGTTTGTAATATTTCTTAAAAAAAAAAAAAACAGAAATAAGTAATACAACATAAAAAATCGTCATGGGAAAACTTCTTGGGTACATTACGTTTGTATGAGTAATATAATATATGTCACGATGGACTGATAATCTACGAAATATACGAAAATCGCTATTATACATACATACGTGTAATAGGTATACACGCAATAAGCTCCGGAAATGGTTTGTAGAGAAATTTATGAGTGGAAGTATTTTATACACTTGAGAACAAAATATGGTCATTCACATTATAACTGCGTCATCTTTAGTCAACACTATTGTAACCGTATAATTATTATTTAGGTCGATTATTGGTTTTTAATTAAAATACTGTTCAAAAACGATACTATAATTGACAATTGTATTGTTATTAGGTAACGTTGTTGAAGTGTTACACGATTTAGTAATAATAGAATACTGTTAACTGTCTGTACAAGACTGTAATAAAAGTATAAATTGATGAATGATGATTTTCACCGCATATTGAAAAGGTATACGATTAACGCAATACTCATTTCAAGGGTACCTTTTGGCCGTCGACAACAAACGACGATGGGAGCAGCTATTAATTGAAGCAGCTATATTGAAGGGTGAACGAAAACATGTGTTTTACCGCAGTAATCGTAATTATTCACGTAATCACTTGATCGTCGTGCTTGTAAATGATTTTTTTTTTATAAATTTAAATGAACAATCAAGTATTACAAATATATTTATGCGTCCATACTTTCATACCATTTGTTACTAACGTTTGTGTTCTAACACTACCTATATCTACTGAAATAAACATTAGTCGTTTGTAAAAATACAAAATGCACCGCCCTCATTCGTCTCTAAAACTTAAATACTTATCTCTACTATAACTACTTTTGGAAAAAAACTACATTTACCTATGGGCACTGCTTTCAACAAACTATTACTACGCAACTATAAATGCATTATTGTTCCTACTTTTGATTATTATTTTTTTATACGAATAAATGTAACGCGATGTTATGTACTCACTAACTACTCGAGGACAACGATTCAACTTTGATATATTCTGTTACAAATCGTCAATGCATTCTATATTTATACACGGGCAGTGTAGATGAATCGACGTGGGTTCAGAAAATATGTGACGTTATGGCCCGTGATTGGACTTGAGGTACCTATGTCTAAATTATTAAATTGCTCATTACTTTCCGCGATCTAAAATTCAACGATATTTGACACTTGAGTCTGCAAAAATTGCATGTGGAGTCTCCTATACACACTATCGTAGTTTACACAGTGCGCGTGTGCGTGCAGTTATTATAATACGTATGTACCCATATATCGTATCCTTTCAATGGCGAATGTAATATTGAAGGGTACATTTTTAATACCGAACAACGGACCGCACAACAAGTATTACTCTATAGAATATAATATGTTATGTGTGTATAACTCACTCGGAGCGTACGAAATTATCTTTGAAATTAATATTTAAACTATGTATAACTATACATTATTATACCGTTTATACATATACGTATACACATGGTATAAACGCTAATAACGAACGTTCTTGTGACTTTCTTCAAACTGTTCAAATAATTACGCTGCAGCGGCGGGCTTAGGACGAACATACCCAACAATATTGTAATTGCGATCATATGCCAAACTTCCGATATTACACTCATAGAGTCTGAAAAAATACCATCGATTAAATATGGACAGCCAATGGATGATGACGTAATATCAATATATTGTGTTAGGGTATTTTGCAGACTCCACTATGTTCTACAGATTGATGAAAAAAGTTTAGGCGGATATTATTCGCGTAAATGTCCAACGATTATAGCAGTGTTATTATTACCGATACAGTACATAATATTATACAATACTGTAATTGTTTTTTTTTTCGTTCTCAAAAATATAATTTTTTTTTAAAGTTCACGATCGTGAAATATACGTATACCTATACTATAGAAGTAAAAAACATGTGTACATTTTTTTACTTTGCTATATTGTGGCCTAATATGGAAATATACAAATGTGGTAAAACGTTTTTAGCTTATGAACAAAAAATACAAATTTAGATTACACTTGGTCTTTTTCGAAAGTCTTTATCGGGAACCAATCCTGACGTTTGCCTCTCAAAATACCGTACACAAATCATACTTGGATGCAGTGATATTTTGAAATCGCCCAGAGTCGCCTACACGTGATCCACCGCATAAAATGCACTTACATAACCTAACCTAGTAACCAGGTACTTGCAGGTATATTGTACGTGTGTTCTGTAATACTACATATATCATATTATTCCGATCGGATCTGTGCATGTATAGTTTTGTCCTCAACCACGTCGGCGTTATGCGTACAAACAAAAAAAAAGTTAGGAATTCTAGTGATAATTATACTTGCACATAAATAAGACGAACGTACCTCCGAGGTGAGGGTAAAAATCGTTTCAATAAATTATTGTTGGTTTTTTATTCGTGCACTGGCTGTACCGCGCCTGTACCCGAGTTGTACCTATATAATATACAGAATATTATAATATTTTTATTGTGTGCTTACAGCGCGGACTACTGTCACGACCCCCGAGCCGTATCGTTCGACTAATAAAACTATCAGGCACGTATTATCAGTGGAAATATATAAAATATTGTCGCTTCAACGTACACCCGGGAAACCAGCTTTAATAATACGTTATCAGATCAG